>NC_084747.1:13805806-13828306 GCF_033978785.1 Entelurus aequoreus | reverse complement strand
CTTGTTGCGAATGCAAATAATGAAGCCACCACGAGTGACCGGAAAAGGCAGGCTTAAATAGAGTCTCTGATGAGCAACAGGTGCACGTAAAAGGCAGGTGAAAATCATAAGTAACCATGGTGACTAAACTCAGGAGGTGCATACACAGGAACTAAAAGGAGTCAAAAACAAACCGATAACACCAAACATGATCCGGACCACGGATCATGACACAACTATGTTTGCGTAGCTACAGTGGTGCAATTGGCCTGTCGTACAAGTTTACTAGGCCTGCTGCGAGTTAGCTCTCTAAGATTAGCTTCAATGTGAGGTGCTCTGACTCTGGGAATACACTTAATTATGGCTGGTTTGCTAAGCTGTTTGTTTCGGGTGATGGAGACCCCTATGACTAAGGGTGCCCGGTATTCTGGGGTGTAGGACTAGCTAAAGGGCTAAATCTGGTGGGCTCTGTACCGAGGATGTCGTTGTGGCTTGTGCAGCCCTTTGAGACACTTGTGATTTAGGGCTATATAAATAAACATTGATTGATTGATTGATGATCTATTATGCGTCTCAAACGGTTCACCTTTGCTTGTAGGCCGCTTAGGGCTGCTACAAACTGGGCTAGTCAGCTCGCTACAGCTAATGCTAGTGTCCGCCACATCTAAAGTTACGAAATTACTCTGCTTTAGTTGGCGGACAAGGTCCTCTAGTAGGGCCAACCTATCCATGAGAACGGTGCACCAAGAGCAGGGAGCCATACTCACGTTGTTTCTTTCACCGAGTCTAGTTCTTGCTGTCTTCGGTGGTCGTAACGTGTGGCAGCAGGTTCCTACAGACCGTCACCACGCTAAAGCTTACAGCACCTGGTATTCCCAGGCGGTCTCCCATCCAAGTACTAACCAGGCCCGACCCTGCTTAACTTCCGAGATCGGACGATATCGGGCGTGCTCAAGGTAGTAATGCTGTAAGTCATTAGTTGACTGCTAATTGGGCAGTTTTAACTGCGCTAATATTTGGCATCAAGCCAAGCAGCTGTGTGCACGTCTACGTATCTACATGTGCACAGCAGGGGAGCTGGTTAACTTATGAGAGTAGTATGTGTGTTTGTGAGAATGTCAACGTGTTGTCTGAGTGACGTCAGTGAGTGAGCGGGCGAGTAAAGAGAGAGCAGCAGGACAGGTGTAACAACTACATCATACCTGTCACTATTTCATTTCATCATCATTTCTTTTTATTCCTTTCTTGAAATTGCATATATACAAGCCATATACAGTTGACACTTTCATTGTTTTTTTTGTTGCTTATACATTTCCATGATCAGAAAGGAGCAGATGGAAGAATACTATTCTTATTGTTGTGGAATTTCTGACCTTTGAACTATATTTTGTGTATATTAAGAATGTCTGCTCATTTCATTTCTCTTCTATTCTGTGCCATTGAATGGACCGGGTGTGGGACAAAGTTGAACATGAAGTCGTGCCGCCCAGTCTACCAAATGTTTTGATTGTCTAAGTATGACTAAGAGATACGAGGTTGTTATGGAACAGACAGATCAAAAACAACAAGACGTTGACGCACGAAGAAAAACAGATAAAAATGACAAAGTCAAACGAAGAGGAGGCTTTTGTTTTTCATTCCATGCTGTCGGGCGCGCCCGGGGGAAAACTGTCTGTGTGCTCGACAACTCAACCCAACCATTGTACCATTTAATTATGAGTAAAATAAAACTCTTGTGTTAAATCCACTTTTGTTCTCCTCTTCGTTTGACTTTGTCATTTTTATCTGTTTATCTTCGTGCGTCAACGTCTTGTTGTTTTTGATCTGTCTGTTCCATAACAACCTCGTATCTCTTAGTCATACTTAGACAATCAAAACATTTGGTAGACTGGGCGGCACGACTTCATGTTCAACTTTGTCCCACCCCCAGTCCATTCAATGGCACAGAATAGAAGAGAAATGAAATGAGCAGACATTCTTAATAGACAAAGTTCAGAAATTCCACAACATTATATTTATCTGCCCCCTTTTTAACACAAATTATTTTAGATGACTTTATCACTGTTCCCTCCACCAACACCCGAACTGTAAAATACTTAACATTTTCGTTTAAGCATTTTCAAAAGGACACGTCCAATCAAAATCAAAAATCAGTTTGATATAATTCCAGTTGTCTCTTTTTGTAACTCTTTTTAAATTCAAAGATATTCTTGTAACTTTTTAAGTCTTTGTCTAGAGAATTCCATGCTTTCACAGCAGCCACAGACAAGCACATTTGCTTCAAATTTGTTCGCACTCTTGGATGTTTCAAATTATACGGCCTTCTGTGGTTCTCATCTTCAGACGTGAACACAAATAACTTTTGTAAGTCCTTCGAAAGAACTTTATTTCTAGCTTTGAACATCACTAATAGAGTATGCAATTCTACAATGTCTTTTAGTTTAAATAATCCTGACCCAATGAAGAGTGGATTTGTGTGGTCTCTGTATCCTACTTTAAAAATGATACGAATTGCTCTTTTCTGTGAAAGAAATAAAGGCATTATGTTGCTGTGATATGTATTTCCCCATATGTCTGCACAATAATTGAAATAAGGTAGAATAATTGAGCAATATAACATTCTCATTGTGTTGTACGGGAAACTGTATTTAACCTTGTTCAAAATAAATAAGCTTTTAGATACCTTATTTTTCACATGCAATATATGAGCTTTCCTGTCAACTTTTCATCTAAGATGACCCCAGGAAATCTGATTTCAGACAACTTCTCAATTTTCACATTGTTTATGGATAAACTACCTTCTATCTTTCTTTTATTACTGAATACTATGAATTTAGTCTTTTCCAAGTTTAAAGATAATTTATTTACATCAAACCACAATTTTAGTTTAACCATTTCCTCTTCAATATTATCGGCTAAGATTTTCAAGTCATCTCCTAAACAGTATACATTTGTATCGTCTGCGAATAATACGTACTGTAAAATGTTCGAAACCTCACAAATATCATTTATGTATAAAATAAAAAGTTTGGGTCCTAAAATCGAACCTTGTGGAATTCCACATTCAATATTCCTACATTCTGACCTATAATCATCCATCTTAACATATTGCTGTCGTTGTTGTAAATAGCTGGTTAACCAGTCCAGTGCAACTCCTCTAACTCCATAAGTATATAATTTAGAAATGAGAATTTGATCTATAGTGTCAAATGCCTTCTTTAAATCAATGAACACTCCTATTGTGTATTTATTTTGATCAATTGCAGTTGTAATCTCTTCAATAATGTTCATGATGGCCAAGCTCGTAGACCTATTTGATCCAAATCCATGCTGACTTTCATTTAATAATTTATGTTTTTCAATAAAGCAGTCTAATTTATTAACAAACAGTTTTTCAAGCACTTTTGAAAATTGAGATAGGAGAAATACTGGTCTATAATTACCAAATGTATGTTTATCTCCGGTTTTAAATAAAGCTATGCCTTAGCTGTTACTATTTAACTATTTAAACTCCTTGTGCAGATCTGAATGCTTATTATTTAAATGTTGACCTAAGTCTGAGGCAAAGGTGGTAATACTAATCACCACATTTGGCGAGCCGTGTTTTAAAGCAGCTGTTGTGAGAGTAGTGTATGTGTGTGTACACCTTTAAGAGTGGCAGTATGTGGGGTGAGTGACGTGAGTAAGTGAGTGTGCAAGTAAGGAGAGAGAGAGCTAGCATGATCAGGAGTGTGAATAGCGTGGTGGTTGTTTGGTTTTGGCCTGTGGAAATAATAAATAAAGTGAGCAAGTTGTAACTAATCGACGGCCTCGTCCTTCCGACCAAAGAGCGGAGCTTTATGGACCCAGTGTTACCCCCGACAAAACATGGGCCCTGGAGGGAACGTCTCCCCTGCGCTCCTCGACCACGGTCTTGGAGCCCACAAACAGGAAAGGTGTAAAGCAACCCTTGCAGAGCGGCGGCTCCCTGTTTAAAGTGTCACCTTTATTGTTAGTTTAGAAGCCCAAATACCTCCATATTGCACTTCACGCACCCTCTTTATTAACCGGTAGAATTGTCCTTTGTTGCCTTTCTTCCTCTCCACCATGTTATTGCTTGTATGCACTTTGTGTGTGCGTTTTGACACACTCAACATCATGCGCCTCGGCTCTGTAGTCACCGCCACACAGTGACATTCAGATGAAAGAACGGTACCGGTACTTCTCAAAGGTGGTATAGTACCGATTTCAATTGATTAGTACCACAATACTTTATTAGTAGCAGTATACTGTACAACCCTACTACACACACATACAGTACATAGAAGAAAGTGTGTTTTTGTTGTTTGTGTCTTGCAGACGTCCAGCAGCTGATCGGTAATCCAGAAGAAGTTTCCCCTCAGTTAGGGGGGAGCTCCACTTTGAAGCAGGAGACTCCACAACCACCCTGCATTAAAAAGGAAGAGGAGGAACTCTGCATCACTCAGGAGGGAGAGTGTCTTCTAGGACGAGAGGAAGCTGATTACACCAAGTTTCCACTGAGTATTCTCTCTGTGAAGACTGAAGATGATGAAGAGAAACCACAAGTAAACAACATCTTAGCTCCACTATCAGATAGTGAGGCTGAAGACAAGGTTGAAGAACCTTTGAGCAGCGATAAAGACTGTGAAGGTGATAGAACTTACATTGCCAACAAACACTCTGAATGCTCTACAAAGAAGAGAGGTAAAACATGTTTGAGCTGCTCAGTTTGTGCTAAAAGTTTTACTACAGAGGGCAATTTGACTCGACACAAGAGAACACACACAGGAGAAAAACCATTTTATTGTTCAGTTTGTGGCAAAAGCTTTTCTCAAAATAGCTCTTTGACTCAACACATGAGAACACACACAGGTGAAAAAACATTTATTTGTTCAGTTTGTGGCAAAAGCTTTTCTCAAAATAGCTGTTTGACTCGACACAAGAGAACACACACAGGAGAAAAAACATTTAATTGTTCAGTTTGTGGCAAAAGCTTTTCTGAAAATAGCAATTTGACTAAACACATGAGAACACACACAGGAGAAAAAACATTGAATTGTTCAGTTTGTGGCAAAAGCTTTTCTCAAAATTATGGTTTGACTGGCCACATGAGAACACACACAGGTGAAAAACCTTTTAATTGTTCAGTTTGTGGAAAAAGCTTTTCTCAAAATAGCTATTTGACTCAACACATGAGAACACACACGGGAGAAAAAACATTTAATTGTTCTGTTTGTAGCAAAAGCTTTTCTCACAATTGCATTTTGACACAACACATGAGAACACACACGAGTGAAAAACCTTTTAATTGTTCAGTTTGTGGAAAAAGCTTTTCTCAAAATAGCTATTTGACTCAACACATGAGAACACACACAGGTGAAAAAACATTTAATTGTTCTATTTGTAGCAAAAGCTTTTCTCACAATTGCATTTTGACTCAACACATGAGAACACACACGAGTGAAAAACGTTTTAATTGTTCAGTTTGTGGAAAAAGCTTTTCTCAAAATAGCTATTTGACTCAACACATGAGAACACACACAGGTGAAAAAACATTTAATTGTTCAGTTTGTAGCAAAAGCTTTTCTCACAATTGTATTTTGACTAAACACATGAGAACACACACAGGTGAAAAACCATTTAATTGTTCAGTTTGTGGCAAAAGCTTTTCTATAAATGTCAATTTGACTCAACACTTGAGAACACACACAGGTGAAAAACCATTTAATTGTTCAGTTTGTGGCAAAAGTTTTTCTCAAAATAGCCATGTGACTCAACACATGAGAACACATAAGTGAAAAAACATTTAACTGTTCGATTTGTGGTGAAAACTTTTCTATTAAGAACCGTTTGACTGAACACATGAGAACACACAAAGGTGAAAAAACATTTAGTTGTTCAGTGTGCTGTAAAAGGTTCCCACGTAATGCAGACGCAGTAAAACACATAAGAACTGTTGCGTTTGACCAGATGTTCCTCCAAGTGGGATGTAAAACGCTGGTCAGTCCCAAGTTCCTTTGATGACATATAAACTGATCTCAAAGGTACCACCAAGCACAGTATAGGTATTTTGTAATGTATTGTCAAATATTTGAGAATAGAGACCAGCCTCGAACAACACATCCAAATGCGTAGCCCAAGTTGATCTGGCATTCCAAAGGAAAAAGCAACTCTTTTCACACAAAGAAAGCCCCCATCCCCCCTCCCTCATCAAGAAGGCCCAGCAGAGGATGTATTTACTGCGGCAGCTGAGGAAACTTAAGGTGCCGACAGAGATGCTGGTGCAGTTTTACTCAGCCATCATCGAGTCCATGCTCACCGCCTCCATCACAGTGTGGTTCCCCGGCGCCACAGTCCAGGATAAGCATTGACTGCGGCGCATCGTACGTGCTGCTGAGAAGGTGATTGGCTGCAAGCTACCATCCCTCCAGGACCTGTTCTCCTCCAGGACCAGGAGGCGTGTGGGTCGGATCACAGCTGACTCTTCTCACCCTGGACACAAACTATACTCCCCTCTTCCCTCAGGCAGGAGACTACGGTCCATCCAGACCCACACCTCCCGCCACCTGAACAGTTTTTCCCCCTCGGCCATCAGGCACATGAACAATAACAAGATCTGTTAGCTCAGTTACAGCTCTTTTTAGTACCTATTCTGTGTTATATGTGTTTTATGTTGCACGATTGCACCAAGAAAAATTCCTAGTTTGTGAACCCATTCTCAAACAGTGGCAATAAAAACTATTCTGATTCTGATTCCGGTTGATTATTTTATTACTTCTGACGGCATTGTATTTGGCATCGTTGATAACGTGAAGAAGACGTGGCTGAAATAAATGTATGTGAGAAAAACGCACGACTTGAGCCTTGATTAAGACCTCGGGGGGAGTAACACTGATAATGGGCCACAATTTACAGGTCAGTGATTTGATGAGTTTTCAAAAAAAAGAATGGGTTTCAACTAAGGCTGTCAATGTTAACGCATGTGATTATCAAAAACAATATATCGTGTTACCATAAATGAATGATGATTAAACACAGTGTTGGTTTTGACCGGCGCAGGAAGGCAGTGCGCATCGCACAGGCAGAGATGACGTCACACACCAGTGGTAGAGGGATGTGCTCTGCGCCCACTTTCGCTTCAAAACAAACCTCGATGGAACTTCAGATAAAACTGAGGTTATTAGTCAGTAATGCAGCGACAAACTTTCTTATCATCGGCACACATCAAGTTTAAAACAGAATCAAATAATCAGGACGCACTTTGTCCTGTATGTTTATTAAGTAAGTGGCCAACAGAGCCCATTATTTTGTTTTCATGTTCCCGGTTTGGTGTAAAAGAAAAAGGTCAATGGTGACGTCACACGCCAGTTTTGACACAGCAGTTTGGCTACAGTCGCCAACACGCACCGAGCAGGCATCTTGTCAGTGCAGCAGATAACTAAAGTCAGTGTACAAAAGTGAAAATAGAAGTGTTCTGCTGTCTATGCTTGCAATAAGAGCAATATTTATGAGAGCGTGTTTGTTTCCTCACTGAGTGCAGTTGGTCCGAGGTCGACTACAAGTCATCGTTCAATGAGGATATTACTGATAAAAAGTCAAGAGGAAAAAACGTCAAAAGGGTGAAATGCTATAATGTTGAAAATGTATACTGGGGTAGTGTGAGTTTCACACTTTCACAACACTTACTTTGTCAAACAACTTGCCGTTTGCTTCAACCCACTAAAAGACAGAATACAACATTGTCGATTTTTGTTTCATTTCTATCTCCAAAGGATTTTGATATCAAAAATGTTTTTGCGATAATGAGCACTTCAATTATGAGCCAGAAATGTAAGAAAAGATGAAAAAGGCCGCTAGTTATTTAAAAGGTATTTTATTTTTTAAAGTGCAGTTGTCGATCGGAAGTTGGACACTTTTGGCGCATGCGCAAACACATCAAAATGCGGAAAGTCCAAGATGGCGGACTAAGCGGCGTGCTTTCCGGAGAAGTTTCACATTTACGATCTTATAGATTCAAAAATAGCATCAAATACCTCAACTATTCACCTTTTCTTAAGCCCACCAAACGGACTTTGAGTGTGGAGCGATGGTGTGTTATCTGAAGTGAAGATTGAAGACGTGATAGAAGATGGACGACTACTGCTATGCTAAGATGGCGACGTCCGCTAAAAGAGAACATGAAAGAGAATCAGCGCCACCAACGGAGAACAATCTGAAAAGCGAAGATGAAGGTGAGTGTGTTGCGTTCCCTCATTTGAAAGCTATTTGAATTCCAAGCCCTAAAAATAGAAATTAGCCGTCTTTGTTGAACAATGTAAACAAAGAACCTCGATCCAAAATGGCGGAAATGTCTGTTAGAAGTTACCGCAGTAGTAAACCGTAGGCAAGCAACGATACTTGGTATAATCCTGCGTGAATCCGCCTATATTGACCGTGATCTTGTGTTTTTAATATTTTTCAATCACACTTTTTGTTTGTGTCTGCAAAGTTTCTTATCCTCTGATACAACATGTACTAAAAAACTGCAGACACTTTTTTTTTTAAATCATTTTTGAGTTTGTGGATTAAAACATTTTGTCCCTGGAATAATTATTAAACTTTCAAAATATTGTTTAGTAAATGTAAACTTTAAATAAAAATCTTACAGTATTCAGTACACCACTGATACTTTGTTTCCTGAAGAATGTTTGAAAAAAAAACCTTAAGAACTTTGAGAGGAAAAAGGGTTGTTCTCTTTACCCCCAGAAAATGTACAGAAAAGAAGCAAAACTGTGGTCCTAAAACCAGGTACGGACCGAAGAGTGGGTGACCTGTACCGTTACACCTCTAGTAAACACAATTATAGATATGAACAAAATGACAGTTGTCAGCTGTGAGCATATATTACCTCCATCAAACATGGCGGAAATGTCTGTTACAAGATACTGTGGTAGTAAATAGTAGGGATGCAACTGTACTCGCTATTATCCTGCACGAGACAATCCGCCTTTAATTAAAACAAAGTGATATTAATCGAGATCGGATGGTATGCAAAAAAAATAACCGCGATCATTTTTTTTTGCCATGTTGCCCAGCCCTATTCCATCAGCATTTTAGTTCAGTTTCAGCATTTGGGCAGTTTCTACAGAAATGAGTTATGTTCATACTTTGTATTTTTTGTTTAGCACTTAGCAATAGTGCTAATTGCTTGATCTACTCATCACACAGCTTCTAAAACTTGTAGCTCATCCTCCTTATATTCAGGCTGAAAAATGTTAGGTTCTGGATAATAATTTGTCCCAAAGTCCTCTTTGATGGCACTCAGGAAGTCTGCCTTTATTAGTAATAGTTGGTGGTGTTGTTGAAAGAAATAGCGAACGTTGTGATGCGTCTGTGAAAATAATGTGCCGCCGTTTGCTTAAAATGATAACAAATGATGAAAATACGTAAATATTACATGTTATTATGAATGTGCCTGTTATTACAGTACATATATACTTACAGTGTGTATATAAGAAGTTGCTGGAAGCGTTTGGATATTTCTTAGTTTTTTATAGGTGAAATAGAGTGCATCCCCATTACCTGCATTGTTAGCTGACTTTTGCTAGCATTTATTTACGAGTTAGAATCAGTGATGGGCAGTAGTGCACAACAAGTAGCGACGCTATGTAGCTTAACTACAGTTCCCAGTAGCGTGGCGTTAACTTAGCTATTTTTCCAACCATGTAGTGACGTAGCGTCCATCAAACGCTATAAAGAGAGAAAATAGACTGCCAATCAAGGGCTGGAAAAAAAAATATATTGCTATAATTATTTTATTTTAGTGTTAATATGATTGTTAGTTATTTGTTACTAATGTATATGTGGCTGTTCTTTTAGATTATATTTAAAAATGCATTTTGGTGGTACTGTTTTTAAGTTAAGGGGCAGCACGGTGGCAGAGGGGTTAGTGCATCTGCCTCACAATACGAAGGTCCTGAGTAGTCTTGGGTTCAATCCCGGGCTTGGGATCTTTCTGTGTGGAGTTTGCATGTTCTCCCCGTGACTGCGTGGGTTCCCTCCGGGTACTCCGGCTTCCTCCCACCTCCAAAGACATGCACCTGGGGATAGGTTGATTGGCAACACTAAAATTGGCCCTAGTGTGTGAATGTGAGTGTGAATGTTGTCTGTCTATCTGTGTTGGCCCTGCGATGAGGTGGCGACTTGTCTAGGGTGTACCCCGCCTTCCGCCCGATTGTAGCTGAGATGGGCTCCAGCGCCCCCCGCGACTCCGAAGGGAATAAGCGGTAGAAAATGGATGGATGGATGGATGTTTTTAAGTTTTCAAATTAATAAATAATTGTTTCAATGATTGAGAAGTTTATTGACATCTTAAAGAATTGATTCCATATAATGCTTTAAAGGCCTACTGAAATGAATATTTTTTATTGAAACGGGGAAAGCAGATCCATTCTATGTGTCATACTTGATCATTTTGCGATTTTGCCATATTTTTGCTGAAAGGATTTAGTAGAGAACATTGACGATAAAGTTCGCAACTTTTGGTCGCTGATAAAAAAAGCCTTGCCTGTACCGGAAGTAGCGTGACGTCACAGGTTGAAAGGCTCCTCACATTTCCCCATTGTTTACAATGCAGCGAGAGCGATTCGGACCGAGAAAGCGACGATTACCCCATTAATTTGAGCGAGGATGAAAGATTCGTGGATGAGGAACGTGAGAGTGAAGGACTAGAGTGCAGTGCAGGACGCATCTTTTTTCGCTCTGACCGTAACTTAGGTACAAGCTGGCTCATTGGATTCCACACTCTCTCCTTTTTCTATTGTGGATCACGGATTTGTATTTCAAACCACCTCGGATACTATATCCTCTTGAAAAGGAGAGTCGGGAACGCCTAATGGACATTCACAGTGACTTATCTCCACGACAATACATCGGCGAAACACTTTAGCTACGGAGCTAACGTGATAGCATCAGGCTTAACTGCAGATAGAAACAAAATAAATAAGCCCCTGACTGGAAGGATAGACAGAAAATCAACAATACTGTTAAACCATGGACATGTAACTACACGGTTAATGCTTTCCAGCCTGGCGAAGCTTAACAATGCTGTTGCTAACGACGCCATTGAAGCTAACTTAGCAACAGGACCTCACAGAGCTATGCTAAAAACATTAGCTATCCACCTTCGCCAGCCAGCCCTCGTCTGCTCATCAACACCCGTGCTCACCTGTGTTCCAGCGATCGACGGTGCGACGAAGGACTTCACCAGATCACAGATGCGGTCGGCAGCTAGCGTCGGATAGCGCGTCTGCTATCCACCTCAAAGTCCTCCTGTTTGTGTTGCTGCAGCCTGCCGCTAATACACCGATCCCACCTACACCTTTTTTCTTTGCAGTCTTCATTGTTCATTAAACAAATTGCAAAAGATTCACCAACACAGATGTCCAGAATACTGTGGAATTTTGAGATGAAAACAGAGCTTTTTGTATTGGATCCAATGGCGTCCGAATACTTCCGTTTCAACGATTGACGTCACACGCATACGTCATCATACATAGACGTTTTCAACCGGAAGTTTAGCGGCAAATTTAAAATGTCACTTTATAAGTTAACCCGGCCGTATTGGCATGTGTTGCAATGTTAAGATTTCATCATTGATATACAAACTATCAGACTGCGTGGTCGGTAGTAGTGGCTTTCAGTAGGCCTTTAAAAAGGCAAATGGATGGCACAAAAAGCCAAAAGGCTTGTTTCCATTGTGGTCCATTAAATATTCATCACATTTGATACATTCAATAATAAAAGTTATATAACCTGTAACATGTATATACAAAATTTATGTTAAAAAAATGGATAAATGATGTACATATACACCAGGGGTCACCAACGCGGTGCCCGCGGACACCAGGTAGCCCGTACGGACCAGATGAGTAGCCCGCTGGCCTGTTCTAAAAATAGCTCAAATAGCAGCACTGTAGCGGCGAACAGCTGTCTCGTCAGCTGATGCGCGAGCGCGTAAATGCGGCTGCTTGGCAACCAGCCAAACCCCACTTAATAAAATTATATTTTATTTTAGAGCACATCCACATCCCTATTCACCTAGGCAACCCCAGGAAATGTATATAATTCGGCATTATTATCAGTTGACGTTCACGTGCAGGTATAACGCGGCACGCTCCCGTCTCGTCTGCTGGTGTGCGAGCCCGGTAATTAGACAGCTGTGTCAAATCAAGGAGTACAAAAGACGCCAGCGCAGAGTAGAGAAAGGTTTGGTTCATTACAGATAACACAGAGTTGTGCCAAAAGTGTACCAAAACCAAAAGCTGAACGGACAGCCGGTAAGATTGCACTTTATTTCTCTTTGTGGGTGTGGCGCACCTGTTGCGCTGGTGAGATGGGGGGCGGGGGGGAGTTTTGTGCATGTAGCGTGCTTAGTCTGGAGGCTAAATACACACGGTGTTTTGTGTAACTGTTGTTTAGTAAGGAAGTGTTGTGATTCTTTGCTTAGTTTGATAAATGTTGGAGAAGTTTGCTTCATCAGGAGGGTGAAGTCGCTCAACTTAAAGTGTTGGATTTAACTGTGTTGGATCATTGGCTGCTAGTGAGGGCATAGAAAAGGGGTATTTTTCTACCAGTAGACAGCGTTTAAGATTGAGTGTTTCACTGCTAAATTAATAACATATTTATATTGGATATGGATTTTAAATATGTATCTAAAATAGGTGGTTAATTGGTTAAGTATTTATGTATTTGCATATTGGGTTTTCTGCTGCATTTATCTATTGTGTTTCTGGTGTTAAATGTGTTTTATATGTATCTTGGTGCATTTATGTTGAGACAATTTATTTAAAATCTGAATTAACTTAAAGGGAAAATATTAATCAATTTTCTTGCACTTGTTTAATTGTTAAGTGTTTGATAGCCTATTTAATAATTGTAAATTATGGGATTGATAATTGATTGATTTTTTTACAGCATGTTAATCTTGTGGTGTTTTGTCCTTAAAGGTTTTTCACCTACTAAAGAAGCTAAAGGCTACTAAAGACAGCTAATGACAGCTAAAGAAACTAAAGTCTACTAACGCTGCTAAAAAGACTAAAGAAGAAAAAAGAAGCTGTTTCTTTGTTGGAAAAACTGTTGCAAACTAAAGGAAAATAAAAGGAAAAAAGTAACTACGGTCTGGTCTTTTGAGTGAAATCCAGAAGCCACATTCAGCATTGGTACATCCCTTCAAGTGTGGGATAAGCACAGTGAAAAAAGCAAAACACTTGACAAGCACTTACCAGTGAGCTGCCTCTATTTTTTACATGTTATTTATTTACTAGCAAGCTGGTCTCTCTTTGCTCTACATTTTTAATTCTAAGAGAGACAAAACTAAAAAAAAATTGAAAAATCCAAGAAAATATTTGAAAGACTTGGTCTTTACTAACTGACAAAGAAACAGATAACAGATTTGGTGTCCAGTTCAAAGTGTGACATGATTTATTTAAACATTTGAGAGTTGACTTTTGTATTTTACATGAGTTATTATTTGTACAAACATGGTGCAAAGTAATTCATGATTTGTTCAAAATTGTTAGTGGCTAGCTAGTTAAAATGGGACATTGTGATTTCACAAGACTGTCTTAGAAGTGATCCTTTGAAAATGTTCAATTAGAAAAAAATTTCTCTTAGAGAAAATAGAAAAATAACGTGTTGCATATTGATATTTATCTGTTTCTATATATATTTATTGTGAGAAATCATTAAGATGATCAGTGTTTCCACAAAGATAAATATAATTAATTATTAATAATAACATAGAGTTAAAGGTAAATTGAGCAAATTGGCTATTTCTGGCAATTTATTTAAGTGTGTATCAAACTGGTAGCCCTTCGCATTAATCAGTACCCAAGAAGTAGCTCTTGGTTTCAAAAAGGTTGGTGACACCTGATATACACAGTATACATATCAGGTGATTTGAAAAACAATATATACAAAAAATGAGGGAGGGGGGTATATACACTATGTACATGACACTATGTACATGACTATGCACATGTTGACTCCAAGAGTGTGCAAAACAGAATGAGAAAATATATATACACTATAACCACATATAAACCTGTTTGATGCTTCGGAAAGTTGCTGAGGACCAATTTTGATTCAGATCAGGTAGAAGTTGAGCTGAGCCATGATTTTATGGCAGTTGTAACATTTAAAATTGTGTTATTTATCGTGATTCCAAAATCCACCCATCCATTTTCTACCGCTTATTCCCTTCGGAGTCGCGGGGGGCGCTGGAGCCTATTTCAGCTACAATCGGGTACACCCTGGACAAGTCGCCACCTCATCGCAGGGCCAACACAGATAGACAGGCAACTTTCACACTCACATTCACACACTAGGGCTAATTTAGTGTTGCCAATCAACCTATCCCCAGGTGCATGTCTTTGGAGGTGGGAGGACGCCGGAGTACCCGGAGAGAACCCACGCAGTCACGGGGAGAACATGCAAACTCCACACAGAAAGATCCCGAGATTCCAAAATCACTCGAATTAATGTTGATTATTATGTTTTGCCATAATTGTCCAGCCCTAGACGAGGTATTGGAAAGGACTTCATGATAAACTATGTATCATGGTACTTGAGTCACGATACAATAGTCTATTGCAATATTGTGACATGGAGTTTTACTGCCATTTTTACAAAGTCACTGAAAAATGTAAAAAAAACAACTTCAAATGAATGTATATATGTACACGAGATGCCAGTAATATTTTATTGGACAAACTGTGTCAAAAACAAAGTAAATAAAATGATCATTACAATTGTACAGAAAGTGGATCCAATTTCTTGCATTTAATATCTAAAAAAGTTCTCTACTTCTTAACTACAGACTTCTTTGAGATAGATATTATCTTTTTTAGTTTTGCGATGTATTTCAATATTGACTTTTTCCCCACTGTTAATTTGTAGTATCCTAATGTCCATCGAAGCAGATGTTTTCTACTTTCTGTGTCGTGATCCGTGGTCTGGATCATGTTTTGTGTTTTCTGTTTGTTTGGACTCCTTTAGTTCCTGTTTGTGCACCTCTGAGTTGGTTACCATAGCTACTTATTATTTTCACCTGCCTCTTGTGTTTGGGACGCGTAACTGTTTGTAATCAGAGACAGTATTTAAGCCTGCTTTTGCCAGTCAGTCGGTCTGGCTTCTTTGTTTACTTTACGCAACTGCTACGTTCAATGTTTTCTAGTTCCCTGTGCGGGTCTTACGCTAAGTCCCGTCTTAGTGTTTTCCTTGTGAGCTATTCCGCTAGCTTTCCTTGTGTTAGACACGCTTTGTTTGGTTTGTTCCTGTCTTCGTTTTATGATTTATGAGAATAAATCATGTTCCTACCTGCAAGTCCTGTCCGGAGTCGTCCGTTTGCATCCCGGGAGAACAAACCTCGCAGCACCATGTGACCCGGTTGTAACATTCTGTGATTCTAGCTGAACTTTTCTGAGTCTATGACAAGTCATGTAAACATTGATCCATCATTCTGGCAAGGCACTAAATGAATGGCCATGAAACACTACACACTAGGGTTGTTAATTTAGTACCGGTACTAAATGTATAGATACTTTTGTAAATAAAGGGAACTATGAAAAATGTCAATATTGGCTTTATTCTAAACAGAAAATTTTCGCTACATTAAACACTCACAGTCAAAGAACAATTTTACAAGGTTAAAATATAAATTCAAAGGCAAATGTCCGGTTGTGCCCTGTGGAAATAATAAATAAAGTGAGCAAGTTGTAACTAATCGACGGCCTCGTCCTTCCGACCAAAGAGCGGAGCTTTATGGACCCAGTGTTACCCCCGACAAAACATGGGCCCTGGAGGTAGTCACCGCCGCACAGCGACATTCAGATGAAAGAACAGTACCGGTACTTTTCAAAGGTGCTATAGTACCGATTTCAATTGATTAGTACCACAATACTTTATTAGTAGCAGTATACTGTACAACCCTACTACACACACATACAGTACATAGAAGATAGTGTGTTTTTATTGTTTGTGTCTTGCAGACGTCCAGCAGCTGATTGGTAATCCAGAAGAAGTTTCCCCTCAGTTAGGGGGGAGCTCCACTTTGAAGCAGGAGACTCCACAACCACCCTGCATTAAAAAGGAAGAGGAGGAACTCTGCATCACTCAGGAGGGAGAGTGTCTTCTAGGACGAGAGGAAGCTGATTACACCAAGTTTCCACTGAGTATTCTCTCTGTGAAGACTGAAGATGATGAAGAGAAACCACAAGTAGACAACCTCTTAGCTCCACTATCAGATAGTGAGGCTGAAGATGAGGTTGAAGTAACTTTGAGCAGCGATACAGACTGTGAAGGTGATATGAGGACTCACACTGACAACAAACACTCTGAATGCTCTACAAAGAAGAGAGGTAAAACATGTTTGAGCTGTTCAATTTGTGCTAAAAGTTTTACTAAAAAGAGCCGTTTGACTCGACACATGACAACACACACAGGAGAAAAATTACTTAAGTGTTCAGTTTGTGGCAAAAGCTTTTCGCGAAACAGCATTTTTACCGAACACATGAGAACACACACAGGAGAAAAACCATATAAGTGTTCAGTGTGTGGCAAAAGCTTTTCTGTTAAAAGCAATTTGACTCGACACATGAGAACACACACAGGAGAAAGAACATGTAATTGTTCAGTTTGTGGCAAAAGCTTTTCTCAAAATAGCTATTGGACTAAACACATGAGAACACACACAGGTAAAAAACAATTTAATTTTTCAGTTTGTGGCAAGAGCTTTTCTCAAAATAGCATTTTGACCGAACACATGAGAACACACACTAGAGAAAAACCATATAAGTGTTCAGTGTGTGGCAAAAGCTGTTCTGTTAAAAGCAATTTGACTCAACACATGAGAATACACACAAGAGAAAAACCATATAAGTGTTCAGTGTGTGGCAAAAGCTGTTCTGTTAAAAGCAATTTGACTCAACACATGAGAACACACACAGGAGAAAAAACATGTAATTGTTCAGTTTGTGGCAAAAGCTTTTCTCGAAATAGCTCTTTGACTGAACACATGAGAACACACACAGGAGAAAAACCATTTAATTGTTCGGTTTGTGGCAAAAGCTTTTCTCAAAATAGCCATTTGACTCCACACATGAGAACACACACAGGAGAAAAACCATTTAATTGTTCAGTTTGTGGCAAAAGCTTTCCTTTTTACTGCTCTTTGTGGCGACACATGAGAACACACGCTGGAGAAAAACCATTTAGTTGTTCAGTGTGCTGTAAAAGGTTCCAACATAATGCAGACGCAGTAAAACACATAAGAACACACAAGGGAAAATAACCATTTAGCTGATTATTTTGTGGTATGTTGCTCATATGTGGTGTCATCCACCCTACCCAGGACCTCCTCACTGCTTCTTTCACAAATACCTGAGGTATTCATACAAACTTGGATTATTTGGAGCATAATCTTATCTAGATTATTTGGAGCATAATCTTATCTACTCATGACCCCATGTCTTCTCTGTATCTGAAACCTTCCTGAACAGTAAGATAGATGATGCTTCAAGTGCTTGGTTACTCTTTCTTCAGTCCAGGGACCTGGGGCCTCATGTGTCAAGTTTGTGCATGCTCAAAAACCTGCACTACACCCTTTTTCACTGCAAAGTTGAGATGTTTAGACTACTGCAATGCCCTGTATGTATGCATTAGCCAGGCCTCCCTCGCCCGCCTGCAGCTCGTGCAGAACTCTGCTGCTCGTCTGCTAACACAGACCCGCAGACGTGAGCACATCACCCCTATATTAGCGTCCCTTCACTGGCTCCCTGTGCGTTACAGAATCAATTTTAAACTCCTTTTATTTGTTTTTAAATGTCTAAACAACCTCGCGCCAACATATCTCTCCGACCTCCTTCAGCTTTACTGCCCCACCCGATCCCTAAGATCAGCCGATCAGCTGCTACTGATGGTCCCGGACACAAGGCTGAAGCTTAGAGGTGACAGAGCCTTCGCTGCGGCTGCTCCCAAGCTCTGGAACGACCTACCTCTGAGTGTTAGACAAGCCTCCTCTCTTCCTGTTTTTAAATCTCTCTTAAAAACATACTTTTATTCCATGGCTTTTAACACTGAGTGATACCCATCCTGCAATGGCGCCCCATAATACACCTGCTGTGAACCTGGTTTTATGTTTTTTTTTAATATTTTATTTTATGTATTTATTTTTTATCGTGTTCTGTTTGTGTTGTGTTGTATTTGCTCGGTTCTCGTATTATTTTAACCTGCCCATTGTACAGCACTTTGGCTACCCCTGTGGTAAATTTTAAATGTGCTTTATAAATAAAGTTGATTTGATTTGATTTGATGTATCAAAACTGACTTTGACGCATACGTGATGCTGGGTAACTGCTGGCATAACAAACTGCCAACTTTTATTCCTCAGACTGATTGATGTGCAAATCAGAGACATATGAACAATTAACCCCCAACACCCACAACCCAACCCCCACCTCCCTCGACATTCGCGCATAACCGGTTTGAAATGAGTTTGCGAAGGGTAAAATTCAGCTGCATTTTTAAGGAAAGAAACTGCTGTTCTAATTGTGTCCACTGGATGTCACAAAAGCAATTCTGTTAGGCAAGCAAATAGTTTATACCGGGGCGAGCAAGTATACCAAGCAAGAGGTACACGGAAAAGTGGGGCTGTGATTCCTCCCCCTTCAGGAGTAAAATAACCAATCAGTAACCCCACTTAAAATAGAATAAAATAGAATAGAATAGAGTTGTATTGTCATTATTACAGTCAACCGGTTCAAAGAACAACGCAATTGGAGCAGATCCCCTAAGGTGCATACAATAATTTTAGTAATATAAATAGTAAAAAAGATAAGAAAGAAGATATGTATCTATATATATATATGTATATTTCCACACACATGCATATATCCATACATATGCATATATATATATATATATATATATATATATATATATATATATATACATATATATATATATATATATATATATATATATATATATATATATATATATATATATATACATATACACATACAACATTATTGCACATTATAGTCTGAAAAATAAAAAGACATGACTCATGAGGACAAGACGGACACATTGTGCTCACTCAGGGCCTGTTTAATGCTACAATGGCTCTTTGGTAAAAACTGTTTTTAGTCTATTTGTGCCCGCTTTTAGACCCTATAGCATCTGCCTGAGGGTAGCAGTTCTAGGTGGCAGTGCCCGGGCTGGAATGGGTCTTTCAGGACACCAGCAGTTCCTGTGAGAGGTGGTTGTTCCTGAGTATTCTCAGGAAGTGCAGTCTCTGGTGTGCCTTCTTGATGGTATCCGTGGTGTTGGTGCTCCAGGTTAGGTCGTCGTCCAGGTGGACTCCCAGGAAGCGGAAGTCTGAGGCCCTCCTCACGCAGTCACCGCTGATGACCAGGGGCAGGATGTCCGTTTTTTTCCTCCTGGAGTCTATGACCAGCTCCTTGGTCTTGGAGGTGTTCTGGGCCAGGTTGTTTACTGTGCATCACTCCGACAGCTTCTCCACCTCGTCCCGATATGCAGCCTCGTCTACCCCCGAGATGAGCCCCACTACGGTGGTGTCATCCGAAAATTTGATGACGGAGTTGCTGGAGTGGGCAGGTGTGCAGTCATACGTGTAGAGGGAGTAGAGTAGTGGGCTCAACACGCAGCCTTGTGGAGAGCCGGTGCTGAGGTATAGGCTTGATGACATGTGGCGGCACTGCACCCTCTGGGGGCGGTTGGATAAGAAGTCTTTAATCCACATGCAGATGGAGTTAGATAGACCCAGGTCTGACACTTTTTATACAAGTCTGTCAGGTATTATAATGTTAAATGCCGAACTATAATCCACAAAAATCAGCCGCACGTAGCTCCCCCCCGTCTCCAGGTGACCCAGAGAGGAGTGTAGGGCAGTGGCGATGGCGTCCTCTGTGGACCTGTTGACTCTGTAGGAAAACTGGTGTGGGTCGAGCCCGGGAGGAAGGACTGAGGTGATATGGGTCTGTACCAGCTTCTCGAAGCACTTCATGGCTATAGGTGTAAGTGCAACTGGACGGTAGTCATTCAGGCAGCTGATGGAGTTCTTCTTCGGCACTGGGATTATTGTGGAGGTCTTCAGGCCTGATGGGATGATGGCCGGAGAGAGGGACTGGGTGAAGATCTTAGTAAATACCCCAGCCAGCTGGTCTGCACAGTCCCTCAGTACCTGTCCCGGGACCCCATCTGGGCCCGTAGCCTTCCTCTGGTTCACCGCCCTCAGCATGCGCCTCACCTCATGCTCCTCCAGTATAAGGGTACGGCTGCTGTGGGTGTTAGGTGGGGGTGTTGTGATGGCCGCAGGTGTCTTTCTCTCGAATCAGGTGAAGAAGCCGTTTAGCTCCCCTGCTCGAGAGGCGTCGCCGTCAGCCGAGGGGTTACTGGGTCTGAAGTTGGCCATGTGTTGTATTCCTTTCCTACTTCCTTGGTGTTGTTGCTCTGAAGGTGGTCTTCCATTCTCCTCCTGTGCTCGGCTTTGCCTCTCTGATACCTCTCTTCAGATTGGCTCTGGCAGCACTGTAGAGTGCCTGGTGCTGCGCTTTGAAGGCACTGTCTCTCTCTTTGAGTAGGCCCTGTACTTCTTTTGTAATCCAGGGCTTCCTGTTGGGGTAGACCCGGATGCACTTGTCCACTGTGACAGTGTCTATGCAGTGTTTGATGTACCCCGGGACCGCTGTTGTGTACTGCTCCAAGTCTGAGTTTCAAAAACTGACCAGTCTGTTGTTTCAAAGCAGTCCTGCAGCTGTTCCATGGCTCCCCCCGGCCATGTTTTGACCGTTTTGGTTGTGATAGGAGCACTTCTCCTTATTGGTATGTAAGCTGGTAACAGGAGCAGGGACATGTGGTCAAACTTGCCTAGTTGAGGTAGTTGTTTGGCTCTATATCCATTTTTTATGTTGGAATAGACTTTGTCCAGTGTGTTAGCTCCCCTCGTAGCACACTTCACGTGCTGGTGTAGTTTAGGGATTACCTTTTTCAGGTCGGCATGATTGAAATCCCCCGCTATGATGTGGACTGCGTCGAGATATTTGTCCTGTTCTGCACGGATTGTATCTTGCAGTAGAGCTAGCACCGTGCTAGCGTTAGCATCGGGAGCTATATACACGTTAGTGATCAGGACAGCAGAGTGCTCCCTGGCTAGATGGAAGGGTCGGCATTTAACTGTAATATATTCCAGATCTTGGGAACAGTGGCTGTTTACTACCTTGGAATCTGAAGTCCAGTTGTTGTTTAGGTAGGTTAACAATCCACCCCCATGCCGCTTGCCGGTAGCCTCTGTGTTTCTGTCCTGCCTGTGTGTTGTGTGACCGGTTAGCTCCATGCTAACGTCTAGGATTGAGGACGTTAGCCAGGTTTCCGTAAACAATAGAGCGCAGCTATCCTCACCATGAGGAGCGAGCGATCTCGCATTAGCCAGGAATAGACTTGGTATCGCTGGTCTGTTTGGGTTCCGCTTTAGTCTGGCTAACAAGCCGCCCCTTCGGCCACGGCGTCTTCGCCTCCGCCTTGCCGAGAACTTGCTAGCTCCTCCGGGATGTTGTGTCGGCTCGTAAAATTCACCGAAATAGCCTGCTCAGACCGCAATCCAATCTCCAACAAATCGTTTCGGCTGTACATAACCTTCGCCCAGCAGGTTGCTGTCTGGGCTAGTAATAAACTATATAAAAACAATATAAACTATGCACCTAAGGGGAGAGCCTGGGACGTCGCGTCCATGCGCGCCGCCATCTTGCCAAAAGACACTGCACACTGATATAGTTCTGTGAAAATGATTGTCTTCTGTGCAAATGTAAAGAAAGTGAACAGTGTGTGATTTACTGCAATACTGTCAGTCTTTTAACTTTTCATTTGTGCTTTGTCGAAATCAATCAGTTTATTTATATAGCCCTAAATCACAAGTGTCTCAAAGGGCTGCACAAGCCACAACGACATCCGCGGTACAGATTGATTGATTGATTGATTGAAACTTTTATTAGTAGATTGCACAGTGCAGTACTTATTCCGTACAATTGACCACTAAATGGTAACACCCGAATAAGTTTTTCAACTTGTTTAAGTCGGGGTCCACGTAAATCAATTCATGGTAAGAGCCCACATAAAGGGCAAGGAAACTCACCCCAGTGATACGTCGATGTGAATGACTCTGAGAAACCTTGGAGAGGACCGCATATGTGGGTAACCCCCCCCCCCCCCCCCCTCTAGTTCACACATTGCACAGCTTTTATTTTTCTATCAATACACATTATGTCTAGAAGACAGGAAGTAACTCAACACTCTTGAATAGTTTCTACCTCAGTTTGTATGGTTTGTTGAGTTAGCACAGAATTAATATGTGGAAATGACAAATGAGGTAGTTGATACAAAGAATAGTTTTTATTCATGCTTTATTTTGTTTTTTGTTCAATCCTAGATGGGTTGTGACTTAAAGTTTAATAGAAACACTGAGAT